>NW_024466926.1:0-4925 GCF_017591425.1 Ochotona curzoniae
CGGGGGCTGGGCCGGGAATGGCGGCCGCCGCACGCGGGGACCTCAGCGGATCCGTGTGGAGCTGCTGGCGTGGAGATGGGTCGGCGGAAAGCGCCTGGGAGCGGGTCGCTGGGCCGCACGCTGGTCCGCCGCCAGATCCAGAGGAGTCACGGCCACCGGCATGCTGACTCCTGGGTGAGCTGGGGCCGGGTCATCTGTTCCTTTCGGTTTAGTTTCGAGAACTCGAGGGGTCCACGAGGGGTGACAGGTCCGAGGACTGTCCCGGGAAGAGCACTCGTGTTGCAGGAGGGAAGAGCTGGACGTGTGGGCAGCAGGTCCTCCTGACCGGGCCCAGGCTGGGGAGGGCGAGCCCTTCCTACAAGATGAGTCGGGTGGTTCGGTTGTGCCTGTCGCCGCTGGGCTGTGTAAAATCCCGTGCCGACTGCATCCGTTCCCGGCCCGTGGGTGAGAGCCAGGTGCTGCCAGGCCAGAGGAGTTTTGGGCCGCAGGACCAGTACTGACTTGGAACGGATAGGAAAGAAACTATTCTTGGGGACTTAAGGAAGTGGGGTTAGGGAGAAACTTAATTTGGATTCTAAAGATGGCTCTGATTTTTTGCCGATTCTGGGACCCAAGGCAAATTGCATCAACTTTTGACTTTGTTTGTTTGTTTTGAGGATATAGCTTAAGATGGTGTTTATCCAGTTCTGTGTTGTGCCTGGAAGTCAGTTTAGTTGTTTACACCAGCTTTGTAGTGAATTTCAGTAGGCTACAATTAAGAATTAGCAGTATCGTAGCAGTGTTTCCCGTGTGATAAGGGCACTTCTGTGTAACTGATGATCATGTGTCACACACCTTGGAGTCACTGTGTAGAGTTTAGTTTAATATGTGATACACTTTTTATGAACTTTATTTGAAAGGCACAGAGATCTATGTGCTATTTTACTTCCAAAGTTTCTGCAACAACCCAAACTGGGCCAGTCCAAGGCTGAGAGCCAGGAATCTTTCCATGCCCTGCTGCCTGCTGACGGTGGAGCTGAGACCTACACCGCTTGCCCTGGTGGACACCTGTGTCTGATGTGGCATCTGTAGTTCTGCGGTGTGCTTGCCCCTCACATGCGTTTCTTGTGGATCCTTGCAAGCTAGCTGGCAGAGCCAGACAGGGCTCATGTTCTCTTAGTTGAGACTGTAGGGTCGGTATCTGCTTACATCCCCTGTTGGGGTGTCTGGTTTGAGTCCTGGCTATTGTCCAGCATCTGCTAACGCACAGCCTGCTAGACAGCAGATCAAGGGTCAAGTGCTTGGGTCTGTGCCACCCACATGGAAGACCTGGATAGAATTCTGGGATCCTGGCCCAGCCCTGGCCATGGCGGGCATTTGACTTTCAAATAAAACAAGATGAAATGAAAATTCAGGATCTGGTACGGTAGCCTAGTGGCTAAATCCCTCACCTTGCAGCTAGCACTTACAACTGTTCCGCTTCCTATCCAGCTTCCCTGCTTGTGGACTGTAAAAGCAGTAGAGAATGACTCAAAGCTTTGGGACCCTGCAACTGTGTGGGAAACCCAGAAGCTCCTGGCTCCTGGCTTCAGATCAGCTCAGTTCTGGCCTTTGCAGCCACTTACGGAGTGAACCAGAAGATGGGAGATCTTTCTCTCTTTCTCCTCTCTGAATATCTATCTGCCTTTCCAATTAAAAAAAAAAAAACAATAAAATCTTCAAAAAAGGAAAGAAAAGAAAATGCTTTGCAAGAGCATTTAGGACACATCGGGTGGTAGTAGCAGGAGAGAGAGCAGCTATACTTAATGCTCTGTGTTTTTGTTCATAGTTGCACACTAGTGAGCTCAACGATGGCTATGACTGGGGTCGTCTGAATCTTCAGTCAGTGACGGAACAGAGCTCGCTCGATGACTTCCTGGCGACTGCAGAACTCGCAGGAACGGAGTTCGTAGCTGGTAGGTGGTGTATCGCTGAGTGCCTGTACAGCAGTTCCCATTTTCGTCCTGCTACAAGCGAGCCTGACTTGGGAGTGTGTGAGAGTCTTGCTAAGCTCACCGATGGGGCTGTCTTTAATTCCAAGAAGCAGTCTAGGAAGGGCCGGGTGAGATACAGAGCAGGCTGCATCCATTCCAGATGCGGCTGTCAACAGCCTGGCAAGTGAGTCAGCTTCATCGTGTCTGGTTCAGGAAGCTCAGTCTTGGAGATGGTATGATGGACAGTGCCAGCATTTTCCGGAACATTTTTCTGATAAAATTATGAGAAGACAGATTTTAGCCTTGCTGCTCTTGGGCAGGTTTCCCTTGTGTTTTAGAGCATGACTTAAAACATTAGGTTACGGTGTTTTGTGTGCGCATGACTTTTTTATTAGTCTCTTCTGTCTTTTTGTATGTCTTTTAGACACTTGGAAAAGCAGCACAGAAATCATACAATAAAGTAGTGTGTCTTTTTTAATATAAAGATTTCTTTTCCCCTCTTGATACAGATCTATATGCATAGGGCCTGCACCCTCTTCCGTCCCCATGTCCCTCTCTTAGTATTTATCCCCAAGTTATTACAGTGACATAGTCACTCGTTTCACTTTTACAGACTTCATTTCTGATGTGTAAATGTTTCATGACATGACAAACATAGGAAAACAAGAAGAAATGTAACATGAAAGTATGATTACAGACAGTAATGGGGATCCTACTGTTATTTGGATGCTATGCACATGGACACGTGCCATATACATCCCTGATTTCCTTTGTCGATAGACCAGTGTTTCTACTCCAAGTTACTATTATAAATGTCTGTTATCCCCTTGTTTAGCATGTGCTCCAACTATTGTTTGGACACCTGCTTCTCTGAGGCATTACATTGGCTGCCCAGAGCACAGTATTGAGTAGGTTCAGTTTTATTTTTGTAAGATTTTGTTTTAGCTGCTTTGAAAGAAGTCTGTGGGAGACCATGGGGTTCTGAGAGATGTAGATCATAAGCATTTGTCTCTGAAGGAAGACTAGGTGAGAACACAGCCTTACCTGGGGCTGAGGAATGAGGAGTGGTTAGGCCAGGCCCTTGTGCAGCAGCGTGCTGAGCGCTGAAGCCCGGGTGGCAAGCAGCGGGCTCCTTCATGAGAAACTGACTGGAGGTTTGGCTGACCTGGTATGGCAGGACAAGGGGTGGACTCCAGAGGGAGCAAGGGTGAAGGGAGCCTTCCCGGGGTGCACTGCGTGAAGGGTGAAGGGAGCCTTCCCGGGTGCACTGCATGAAGGGTGAAGGGTGAAGGGAGCCTTCCCGGGGTGCCCTGCGTGAAGGGTGAAGGGAGCCTTCCCGGGGTGCCCTGCATGAAGGGTGAAGGGTGAAGGGTGAAGGGAGCCTTCCTGGGGTGCCCTGAGTGAAGGGGGAAGGGGGTCTTCCCGGGGTGCCGTGCAGGACTTGAGGTTTAGTTTGCTGGTTGTGTGTTTTCCTGGCATTCCTGAATTACAATGTGCAACTTCATCTTTGTTGTTTGTATGTATTATGAAATGACTGCCCAGGTCCCAGTAACATTCCATCTCACATAATTGTATAAGATACACTATCATAGCCAATTTCAGATACAGTAAGCATATTAATTGTGGTCAGCATATTATGCATTAGATCACCAGGACTTTTATCTTGGCTAAAGGAAACTTGGTGCCCTTCGACCCACATCTTCTGTTTGCTCCACCTGCTGGCCCCTGGCCACGGTGCTCTTCTGTGAGCTCAGCTGTTTCAGATTTCACAGGGAGTGTGCATGGTGGTGTTTGCTTTTTTTTTCTTTTTTTCAAATTTAAAAAAAGCCCATTTATAGATGTGAGTGTTAGAACAAAGACTTGGAAGACCACATGTTTCATTTAAAACCTCAAGGGAGCCAATTGGAATTGCAGGGGTGGGAGGCATTAGAGGTTGGTCAGAGAGAGTTTACCTTAGTGCATTGTCAGGATGGGTTTATGTATGATGTAATTATGTAATTAAAAGTTAACTTTTCAAAACTGAAAAGAACCCAGAGATGAATGGGAGATGGAGCAGAGTTTGCGACCATAAGGAGATGGGAATGGAATGGGAGTGGAAACAGAATGGGAAAGGTTAGCTCACTTAATAGGAGCAGCCCAACGTGCTCAGAGGCCAGAAGCAGGAAGCTGAAGGCGAGTGCCCACGAAGAGGTCGCAGGGTTGCAGATCTCAGTGCTCTGGCTTCTAGGTGGCAGGGTCATGTCCGGGGGACGCAAGGGAGCTTGAAGAGAGTAGTTACTGGGTCTTGCGCAATAGCCTAGTGGCTAAATCCTCTCTTTGCACACGAGCCAAGATCCCATATGGGTGCTGGTTCATGTTCCAACTGCTCTACTTCCCATCCTGCTTATGGCCCAGGAAAGCAGTAGAGGATGTCCCAAAGCCTTGGTTGGGATCCTGAACCCATGTGGGAGACCTAGGGGAAGCTCCTGGCTCCTGGCTTCGGATCAGCTCAGCTCTGGCTGTTGCAACCACTTGGGGATTGAACCAGTAGATGGAAGATCTTCCTCTCTGTATTTCCTTTTCTCTGTATATCTGTCTTTCCAATAAAAAAAATTAAGAATACTGAAGTTAATCTTAAAAAGAGAGAGACAGTAGTTAGCATTCAGGGAATTGGACAAATACCTTAAGAACACAGTGGGACAGGCATGGTGGCATGGCACCTTAATCATTTCACCCATGGCACTGGCATTCCATATAGGCACCAATCTGACTCCTGATTGTTCCACTTGCCCTCCAGCTCCCTGCTAATGGCCTGGGAAAGCAGTAGAGGGTGGCACAAGTCCTGTGGGTCCTGTGTCCATGTGCGACACCTGGGGAAGCTCCTGGTTTCAAACCGGCCCAACTGTGAACATTGAGACCATTTGGGGAGTGAACAGGCAGATGGAAAGTCTTTCTCTATTTCTCTCTGACTCATCCCATAACTGACTTTTAAGT